>NC_044554.1:73334434-73347917 GCF_007565055.1 Rhinopithecus roxellana
TGTTTTTAATCAGTATAATCTAATATAATTAATTATGTTGATTATTATTTATATATATATAAATATATAAATAAACATATTAATTATATAAAATTAATGTTTATACAATTAATATTTGGGTATCATATGCTTAATATAATTAGTATATGTAAATTCCAAATTTATTAAATGCCCATATATAAAAAACCTTTTTATTTAAAGAGCAAATAGAGGAGACTGTTTTAATAGCATAAGCACAAACAAATACGATTTTTTAGACAATGAATCATAAAACAAATGTGAATATTCACCTATTGTGTTGTGTTGTCCAGCATTTCTGGTCACAATCATGGAGTTACGTAAATTCCTCTACAACATCCCTAGGCTATCCTGGAGCTAAAGGACAAGGATGTGACCTACGTTCTGCCAAACAGAAGTATGGCTTGCATTTGGAAGTGATCGATGCAAGCTGTTAGCCACACCAGGGTGGCGGAGCCTCTCAACACACGGAGTGAAGAGGTATTTGTTGATTTTAGCAGTGAGGGAAAACTTATGGTGTCCACCTCCTAGCAAAGAGTGGCCTAGTGCTACAGCAGTGGGGTTTTCAATAGAAAAGCCCTACTGAATGGATGGACATGATCCTTGGCTGTATAACTCTGGGATTACCTATGTGCTGCTAATAAATTTATTTTCTATTTAAATTAGCCAAGATTTTTGCAGCTAAAAGCCCTGATGCCCCCCAAAAGTTATCTGTTTACATTGATTAAGTATTAAAATCATCATTTACCTTCATTATATAAATTTTAAGCAAAGTTATATATCACAGCTTTTCAGCAAAAACACGAGCAACAACAAAAATCATTCACGTGAAAATTGTACTGTGCTATACTTTCCTGGAATTTAAAAATCTAAAACTCACTGTTTTAATTAGTCTTTTGTTCTGTTTATGATTATGAGCAATTATGAAATGTAAATTACAAAAGACTATGAGGAACTATTCCACTTGGAAAAGTATTGCATGTAAGGATGTAACAGTTATACACATTGGGTTGATAAATGTGCTAAAGAGGACTTATTATCGTTGGGGTCTACATAAGACTTGAAGCATTTTTCAGAAAAAAAAGACAGTTTGCATCTGAGTAAGTCTTTAGTAAGCCATTGTATACTTCAATTCTTTTTCATACATCCTATGTATTGTGAAGAAAAACACCTTAACATGTCAAAATATTCTACTCATTTATTAGCATATTTTAAGAAAAATGATGGATTTTTTTACTTAAACGCATACTTTCATACCAAGTTTATTGACATTAATATCTGATGTATAAAAACTAATATAGGACATCCTGTTATAGTTTTTCAGTTCTTTACTGATAAAGAGGAATAATAGTCTAAAAGTAAACATCTGTTTAGCAGTTATATAATGCCCTTTTCATAACTAAAATCTACACAGCATCTGTAAAAGGAGATCTATTTCTTATGAGTGTGCAATGGTTTGATTTAGAGATGAATTTGCTGCTTCTGTAACTTCTTGTATCTACTAGAATGACATGCTAAAGACTGCTATTGAACATAAAGCTAGTTATGCATATGTATTTAAAAAGATGCCAAAAAAGACAGTTAAACCTAATTTGGTGTTATTTTCAGAGCACTTTCCAGTAATCTCACCAAATAAATGGAATGTTTTCGGCCACTTTTTCCTCTGGAAAGAATATTTCAAGCAATCTGAGAGCTTGATTGAGTTGAAATGGCATTGACCAAAGCTGGAGAGACTCCTTGTCAATCAAAAACGTCCTGTCATATTTCATAATTCAAAATAAATTTAGAATTACTATGCAATAAATATTTTTCATAAATAAAAATAAGAGTGGTAAAAGACACTTGTATCCTGGTTACCAAATTCTAAAATTGATATATTTGACCTTTTTCTGCTATCAAAATTGACTATGTGCAAATTACTAGGTATGGCTGGAGTGACATTCTCACGCATGCTTAATGATTTATCTACATTTCAATCTTCAAAATGATATCCATTTCTGTTGGCAGATAAATAACAGTACATTATTTTTGTTTCACTGTCACCTAATTGTTTTCACTATAGTTTGGATTATGATCAGATAACCAAGCATTATCCCTTTACACCAGTTTTTCTAACATTAAAATATTTCTTAGTTGAATGATTTTGCCAGATGTGTGTATTATGTAAGTCAAATCAAAACTGGATAAGCCTTAAATACATTAGCTATCTCAATAGAAATTAAATTTAACTTTATTGATAATTATTTATGGATACGACTTGAATCTTATGGTAAAATTGCAGTTAAAACCAAGTAGGAAACATGATTTTATTTTCAAATAAAGAACAAAAACGCCTCACTGATTAAACCACAACAACTTGGCTTTAAACAGATTTCCTTCCTTATTGTGTCAAAGTTGTGTATGGCTTTAAAAAAAAAAAAAACACGCTAATATGGAAACGACACAATGCTTCTTAAACACAAGTGATGCCTAGGGACCCTCGCTCTCCCTTTAATGATCCACTGCTCTCATTCAGCTGTCTTTCTTTTTTCAAATCTTTACATATGTGACAGCTCTCAAAAGTAGACCATAGACCATCTGGCATTTTTCAGAGGTGTAACTTGTGCAAATTCAGCTCTATTGGGAGCGCACTGCTATCTTCTGCCTGCGTTATAAAGGGACAATAGAATGTAGAACTTTTGAGTTGTTTTGAATTATTCATTTTTTTGCCTGTATATTCAAGAAATTTTACAAACTCTGCATTTTGTACTACATAATCACATGCGTTAAAGGTACAAAGAAACTTTTTGACACCTCTTTTCTACAGAAAGCTGGCATTTTGTTTGATATGTGAACATTCAGCATCTGTTATATCATTCTAAACAGGATGAGTACTTCTACAAAAGACCCCATTTTAAATTTACTCCATAATACTAGCAAAAAAAAAAAAAAGTATTCTTGATATTCAGTAATGAATGCAATACACATCAAAATTTCAAATACCACTTATAAGAACATTCAGCGTCTTCAAACCTGGATAGCATTGGTCATCCGCTTAGCATATGTGTAAAGATGTTTTTTAAAAAAATCATTGCTGACACAATACAGCATGATTGTAATTTTAATATCCATGATGAATAGTTACAAATGTCTTAAGAAATACTGCACTTTCTAGGTTCAAATGTTTTCAATCAGGAAGGAAACCAATAAAATTAGGTCTAGTGATTTTCAATAAGAATAATAAATATGGGAGTAAATGAGTCAATAGCATGAACTTCTTTTGATAATTAAAAAAAAAAACTGGTGATATTGTAGCTAGTAATAACTATACTGGAAACCACAGCTGCTGGAGTGGCAATATAAAGCAACATTTGCTATAGCGAATAATCTATTAGTATGTGCAAATCATCTTCAGCCACTGGTCTCTTTACACAAGTCAGATTTAATAAAATTAAAAAGAATTCTCATGCTATTCAGCTTAAATGGTTGTTGTACACATAAAAAATCAAAATTAAATGCTCAGGATGTAAAATTGTTAACAACAAAATGGTCAATGTAGAATATGGAGGGAGAAAATGACTTGGTGTAAATCTAAATGATTTTTCCCAGGGATGGCAACAAAGCTTTTACTGGTGCCCACGACTTTGCTACTCCATGGTCACAATGGGACAAATACACACACAGATAGTAGAAGATATATATATAATATATATGATATGCACAGATATACAACAGCTTTAAAAGGAAGATGAAAAGTTACTTCAATATGCACTAATATGATAAAAACTATTTTACATTTTTATTGCAATATAGTGTGAATTTAGGCTAAAATCAACTAAAATGAACATCCTAATGCCCAGTTCTTTTCATCAACTTGATCCAAATCTTTCTCAATATGGAAACCCTACATGGACCCTATATCCCAATACTGACAGTCTAGAAGTTTCTGGCACTTTCTGTATCTGTTTCTTTAGTTTCCCATCAAGGGTCTTCTAATTTTGTTTTTGTATTTACCTCTTGATCTTCTGGACTCTTTTTTGACATAATATTTTCCATCTTCATTTGATGTAGATAATTAATATGCTGAAATACACTTTGGAATCCTGACATTTTTCGGAACACTCATCAATTTAAGGATTCCAGTCAAATTCTGTAACTACCTGGCTGGGAACTCTCAAAGGAGGCAATTGTTTTATGATTATATCATATCTTACAGAATTTTTAACATGAGTTTGGTTTTAATGATTGCAAAATAAACCTCCAGATGACAACAGGAAGTACAACTACCCCCATCCCCAAAGAAAGGATAAAACTTTAGAAGTTGTTTAGAGAGGCAGTAATTTTTCTGTATTTCATAAAGAACATTTAGAGAGTACTTAGATTTAAATAATGCCTGGAGTAAGAGACTCTTCTCCAAATTAATTTTCCCAATTGTCCTGAGTATGTGGCTAGTACCATTTCTCTGCAACCCTAACCTTGCAGTTAGGTTTAGCTATGTATCTATGTTCTCTCTAAAGGAATGAGAGCAGGAATTATTTCTGCCACTTTTAGGACTGGGTCTTAAAACCTGGGTGTGCCCTCTCTATACTTTCTGTTTTGCAGTTGGCAGCAAACCAGTTTTGACCACAGCTGAGTGAAATATCTTAAGAGATGTTCCAGATACCAAACAAAAGGAATCTGTATGGCAGCAGGGAGGGGCGCCTCTTGCTGACCTGGAACGCTCATTTCCTACTGCTCCATAAGGAATTAATTTTTATCCTATTTAAGCTACAGAATTAATGCTGAGACTCCATAAGACATTAATGGCTTCTATCAAGGCCTATTAACAAATGTACTATGAATATACATACATATATACACGTACATATATTCATATATATGTGTGTATGTGTATGTGTATATATATATATGATATAAACTGCCCTTAACCCAAATGACTCAAAATATGCCAAATTTCACAGGAAAGAAATGCTTAAATGATGATTGGCTAAAAATACACAATCTATTAACAACATATAAACAATCTCTTAACAGGAGTAGGAAGAATGCTACTAAATCTACAGCTACAGTGGATCTTAGAGAGTAGACAATCCGAGCCAGGTGCAGAGCCCAGTGCTTTGAGAGGCTGAAGTCGGAGGATCACTTGAGCCTAGGAGTTCGAGACCAGCCAGAGCAACATAGTAAAACTCTGTTTCTACAAAAAAATTAAAAATTAACTGGGTGTGATGGCATGTGCCTGTATCCCAGCTACGTGGGAGGCTACGGTGGGAGGATGGCTTGAGCCCAGGAGGGCAAGGTTATAGTGAACCATGATCAGGCCACTGCACTCCACCCTGAGTGACAGACAGAGATCCTATCTCAAGAAAGAAAAAAAAAAGAGAAAGAAGAGAGAGAAAAAGAAACAGTTGACAATCTTTACAATGCAAGGTCTAATTATGAGGTATAATAATGATATCATGTAGTTTTGTAGAAAAAGTATCCATCCCACCTTACTTTGCCATTTGAAGACCAGTATATAAAATTTTCTTAAATTTCCATCCTAATCATGGCTAGGAGGATATCAGATAGGGTGACCCAACAATCCCAGTTTACTCAGGACTAAGGGGGTGGTGGAGTGTGGTGGGGCTTCCTGGGATGAAGAATTTTTAGTTTTAAAACCAGGTCTGTCCCGACAGTCTGGGATGAATTGATCACCTTTGTATCAGGAGTAATTTATGTGTAACTGCTAATAACTTTCCTCAAACAAGATATTCACAACAATAGTGGTAAACCTATAGATTTTGAACAAGACAAACTGGGGTTTGAATGCTAGAGTAAGTATTTCCCATTTCTGTTGTCTTACAAAAGTTACTTCACCCTTTACCCTAAACATTCCCTCCCCCCCCACATTAGGACTTCACTTGCGAATGAGAGAAATGACAGGTCCTCCTATGTACCGGGAGGCCTAGCTTTCCAGCTCCTAACCCTTGTTTTTTCCTTTCCTTATCCTCCTCTACATAATTTTCCCCATTTATTCCTGAATTACTATTTGTCTTTTGTTTTTTTTTGTGTTATTAGCTTTTTTTTTTCCTGTAAATCAGCAGAAAACCTTTTTGCAAATAAACATTTTTCAAGTTAATATACAAACATTTTTTTTCATTTTTCAGAAAAATTATGATGTGATAGAAAAGTAAATCCAATATAGACAGTTTTAAAGAGAATAATCAGCATTTTGTTTTAAGATCTGCATGTATTACTAAAACATCCCGAGATAGTAAACCAATGAAGAAAAAAAAAATCCACTATATTTTATCCACGTACAGCTTTTCTCTAACGCTTGTTATCCAGAGAAATTAACTAGAAATTTTGATGTACAAAAGCTAGCCTGATGTAAAGCCAAATTTGTCATTCATTTGAAGATAAAAGCATAAAAGCAAGCAATAGAGGCCACAGAACATGCAAGAAGACCTCCCATTAAGAAGCATGCAGCACTCTCAGGTTTCACCTCAATGAATGTGTCGACAAACTTAGATAGATGCAGAACACTTTTCCAATATAGGTCCCAGACCCAGCACTGCTTTTGGATTCCTTTACTCTCCTCCATATGATTCAGGCTCTCTAATAAAACAAGGGTATATATCAAAAAGTTTGAAACCAAGAACTCTGGCCTAATGTAAACACCTGTATCAGAAGTAGATTGTTGAAATGTGAAGTTAGCTAAGTAAAGGCAAGAATGGGAACAATGAGATCCCTCCATCCTAACCTGAAAAATCAGCAGTTAATATTAAAGTGCAGCTAGCTAGTTAGTTAATACAAGCCTCATCAGTTCTTGGAATGTGTATACTAAGACTGGATCCTCACAGTATTCTGCAGAAAACTGCCCATGTGTTTGTATATTAGATTTCTTATGGCCTTGAGAAGTTCCTACAACAAAACAACAAACTACATTCTAACTAGTTGAAGTGAAAACCAACTAGAAAAAGTAGACAGCTTTATTAAAAGATGTTTTTTTACCTACAGGTGATACAGCCATAGCCAGCAATGTGCAAATAAATTTGTTATAGTGTAAACTCAAAAAGGTCCTCTCCTCTGTATAGACACATTTCACAAAGTCATGCTTGCTGTGGTTCAAGCGCTGGTGAGTAGAGGAAGAACTGAAGTTCAGCCCCCACTTGTCTTTATGCAATTCACACATATACAAACTAAGGAACAGCCTTGGTAGCCAGGGATCTAGAACCAGTAAAGTTAAGATAATCATATACATGTTAGCTGAATTTAGCACCACATTACTTGTTACAATTTGAATTTAGTGTGCTGACTGAAGTGCTGGAAATACTAGGGAGGAGATTGAACTGTTGAAGACTGAACTCCAGGCTCATCCAAGTGCCTCCCCAACTCACTGCCTTTAAGTCATTCAGATCATTCATTCACAAGGAGTAAATCCTGGGGGAGGCGCAGCAACACAGGTCAAGCCTCATCACTTGCAGAAGTAGAGCTAGTGACAGGAAGCTATTAAACTGATACAAAAGGAGATATGGAGAGCCCAGAGCCCAAAAACTAAAGTGGTAAAGCAAGGGACCAGAGTCAAAGATCATTATTTGACACAAATTTGGAGGCAGTGACCAGAAAATGAAATCCTCTACTGCCACCTCCAAAAAATAAGACAGATAAAGCAATCAACAAAAATCATAAAGACACTGTATTGCTAGAAACATCCCCTGCTGAGCAAATAAAGGCTTATGACTCTTCCACCCTAAGGAAATCTGAATCCAAGGCTTTGTTGCCAACAAGGAAAGAACTGCTAAGGCATCTCCAAGGAAATCCTTCCTGAACCCCTCTCAGAGATGGCTATGAGGGACCCCAAACAAGGGGAATCTTCTTAATAGATAATCCTGCAGTAAACAAATCCACTGGGACAGAACCCAGACCAAGATCAGGGAAGAAACTCAACAACAAGATGGTTATGATAGTCCCTGGCCATATTATCTTCTGTACCACCCTAACCAGGGAAATACGGTGCATTCCCTAGACCAACACTGTACTTCAGAGTACACTGTGATTATCCTACATTCTGTCTATCCAGATGTGTTTTAAGCCATATGTTGCAGGATCATGAAGGGCTACTTCCAAATTTGATGTAGGTCAGGTTTCTGAATTACTTCAGAGGAGGAACAAACACCACCTAGAGGTCTGTGGAATAACATGACGCTAGCTCTAGATGCTTCATCTGGATGTGACTTTGATTTGTCTCCCATTAGGGAGAGAGGTACATATACATTTGTGTGAGGGATCATTGGATCTCATTAAGTAAAAATATTGTGGCATTATCTGCATGTTTATACACCCATAAGTGTGTGCTGATCAGCCAAAAACAAGACCGTAGTAGATAACTGCTCGTGGTCTATCCAATATCACCCCTTTCTTCTGATAGCAGTAATAGATACTGAGTCTGGAACTCAATTTACTGACATGAACCCTTCACAAAACAAAGTATTTTTAGTAATATACATTTTGTACACAGAGTTTGACAACACTGGGCATTTGCTGACTTGCCTTGATTATATAGAGTTCCTTAAGTACAAGATCCTATATTCTTAGAATTCCATCAACCTTATCAGACACATATATGCTGATAAGAGAGCCTTGTATCATGTTCAGCACCCAGTGGACACCCAGTGAAAATTAAACTGATGATGATGAATTATACTAGCTTTTAAGCTGTCACTTGATCCCAGCATATAACAACCTTCCTGAATAAATCAAGCAACAGTTTGGTATTCAATACCATATAAACTTCATCCTTCACCTTCCTGAGTCTAGGGAATTGCTGTAAAAGCATAATATAAGGATGGTGGAACTGTAGCAAGGATTCAAGAAATTCACTCTGTTGTAACAAGGGAATTAAAGATTCAGTACAGATATCATACTATGTTAGAGAAATGCATCAAAAATACTAGTTAAGTAACCTTTTTGAAAACAGCGTCATGAAAAGTCAAAGTCAAATTATGTATCTAAAGTTCCTTCCTCCTTGTAATAAAAGCAAACACCAACGTAATATACAAGTGAAACTGGTTATCTCCTTGAGATTAGGGCAGTGGGAATGCAAATGAAGTTCCAGTTATGAGATATGGAATTAGGTAGAGGAGCATACAGATTGCTAACTGAACACTTAAAAAATTAAACTTATTTCTGGTGGTTTAACACAAGGTAAATCAGAAGAAAATCAATTCTATTGTTATACATTTACAAAGCTTTAATAGTAGTGCTCATATCCCTCAAAGTTCATTGGTGAGTAGTTGTTACTAAGGAGGGCTTCCATAAATTCCCTTAAAATGCAGACTGAGAAAAAGAAATCTTTGTGCTTTAATTCTAATAACAGTTCTCATTATAGAATGGCCCTCTGATATAATTTGGGTAATTTAGCACTGCAAGCAAGTTCTAAGAATTGACTTAGGAAAAAACTGGGATGGTGCTAATTATCTTGTCCAACCCATATAGAAGATCTGGTGAGTTTCTTCCATAAAGAAATAATGAACAAGCTGCTTATCTCACATAACGAACAACAATATTCAGATAAATCATGCAAACAAAAGTTTCCAAACTTGTAGAAGTAGATTCACATATACGATTTTTAAATTCTTTGTTATATGTGAAAGATAGCTTAAACATAATGAAAATTTCTAGCACATAAATGAGTAGTAAAAATGACACTATTTCTCATTATTCTCATTTGCTTTCTCCTGAGGTTAAAATCTTGCCCACGTTTTAATTTTTTGGAGGCATGATTTGGGGGGTATGAATTCTAGATTTTGTCTTCAATCAAAGTAGCAAGACAATTTTAAACTCCTGAGAATAAAATGTTACTTAACATATAAGCATCTGCAAATAGCACAGAAAGACAAACTCATTAACAACATTTCGAGACTAACACAATTGAGGCTGGGCACAGTGGCTCATGCCTGTAATCCCAGCACTTTGGGAGGCTGAGGCAGGAGGAATCCCTTGAGCCTACAACTTTGACACCAGCCTGGGCAACATAGCGAGACTCTATCTTTTTAAAAAGAATGGGGCATGGTGGCATGTGCCTGTGGTCTCAGCAACTCGAGAGGCTAAGGTGTTAGAATTGCTTGACACTGGGAAGTCTAGGCTACAGTAAGCTGAGATTGCACCACTCCAGCCTGGACAAACAAAAAAGAGACTCCATCAAAAAAAAAGAAAAGAAAAGAAATAAAAGTTTAACATGATTGAGACCATTTACACAGATGTTTTTCCTCTAATTGTGCCATTAAAACCCACTAAAATCTCTCAGGTAACTTTGGCTGCAAACTGACTTAAATACATTATATAATACTTGTTTTATATACTATGGTGCCAGGCACCATTCTAGGAATAAGGGATGTTACAAAGAATAAACATACAAGACCTGGCCCTCATAGAGCTTACAATTATTTATCATCTCACATAACAGAAAATCCAAAATAGGGCAGCTGTACTATTATTCATTTCACAGCTTTACATCATGAAAGACAAGGTTCCATATGTTTACAGTAATCTCCAGCATGTCAACTTTCTCATCTGACTGTTGCCCTCATAGTTATGAGTCTATGATGCAGCTTCAGGTATTTCATCAAAGAATGACATCAAGCCTTGAAAAAAGGAGGCATTCTCCCTTAATGTCTTTTTCTAAAAATATTTAAAAACCTTTTTCCAGAAACCCTCCAGGAGATGTCCTCTCACATCTCATTGGTCAGCACTGATTCACAGTCTGACCCCCAAACCCAGTCACTTGCAAGGGAAACAGGATGACCGTGACTGGCTGAAACTAATCATGAATCTTTTCACCTGACTTTGGTACTCTGAACAAAATCTGTAATCTCTTAAGAAAGAAGCCAATTTCAGAGAGTAACAAGCAATTTCAACTGCATCAAACACTTTTAAAAAATTAAACACAGAAAAGTATTGGGAATATAATTAACACCCAGAAATTTACCAGAATTTTAAAAATTTGAACTTTTACATATTTGCTTTAAGTAGGTATATTTAAATTTTTTTATTAAAAAAAGATCCAACGCACTTTGTTGAATGACTGAGTATTAGCAACCTTCATCCCTTAACATCACTAAGAAGCTAAATTCTGTCCATTAACAATCTCTTAGAATAGTCCTCTCCTCCATATTGTTCTATCACTACTAACCAGGCTTCCCAGATACAACTTCTACATACACTCTACAGGCCTAACCCTGCCCTGCCACATCAAAATCTTCCAGGGAATGGAACCCAGAAATAATATTTGAAAAAAGCTTTCACGTGATCCTGATGTACAACCAGATTTCAAACTATTGCTCTAGTATAAACTGTTATTCTGTAAATATTATTTTATTCTTTTATTATAGTGTTTAGTGACACAAACAACCTGTTCTTTTTGATATATTGTTGGTGGGAGCTGTAGTCATGTGACTGTGGGTTGTAAAAAGTCAAGATGACGCCTTCCACCAGGACTCAACAGCCTGAAGTGCAGGTGGGTGCTTCAAAAATGTTATCTTGGTGATTTTGTCTTGAAGATAGAAAAAATTACCATATTAAAATGACATCACCCATTTTGGTTGTGTCTTTCCTTTTCTTTTCTTTCCTTTTCTTTTTTTTTTTTTTTCCTGACTAGGATATCAGAGTGAGCACAATGAGCACACACTCTCCCAATCATAAATCAGAAGCAACAACAGGCTCACAATTTCAACACAGCCAAGCCCAGTGGCACTCACAAATCATTCTTTACCTTCGGGAATTTACTTTGATAATGTAAAACACTATTATTGTTGACATTATAAAGAACTAATTTTGCTACAAAAAAAATAATATACCCTACTAAAACTAAATTTATTTTCTAAATTTTTTTATTTAAATTTATTTTTCTAAATTTGCTCAAAAGATTGCTTTCATTAATAAAATTCTGAAATTTAATCAATGCTTATCTTCAATGACAATGACATCTGGCAAATATGTGAAACACTAAAGTAACTTTAAAGAAATTTGAGTTTTAAACGTTCTCTCTAGAAACAGCATCCTTTTGGCATACTGTACATATATAGAAAAATTATAACCTGAAGCAACACTGTATGGAGGTATGTTATTCTATTTTGCATGTGATACATTTTAACCAAAGTACTCTTCTAGGGGAAAACAAAAGCAAAACTAAGAAATAGTGTCATAATACAAGGATAAAATGTAAGAAAAAATGAAATAATAAAGTAGGGAAAGATACAACCAAATGAGAGATAAAGAAAATATTACTTATTCTCATACAATAAACTTTTATTGAGCACCTAATAATATCCAGAAGACTCTGTGCTAGTTAATAGAGGTCAGAGAGGGAATAAATCTCAAAAACTCTCCCAGATTACAAAATGGGCCCATCCCTGCTCATCCCCCACCACCTGTCACTAACTGAATCAGTAGCCTTTGCTGTGTGCCTTGCACACAAATATCTCTCAGATGTCAACTGTGTTCCATAATCCATTTTTGCCTTTCCATCTTCCTTGCCAACATCAATTTAAGTCTTCATCATCTCTTATCTAGGTTATCTTGGTCTCCTAACCTGAACTCCCGGCCTCCAGATTTTCTCTTCCAGTCCATCTTCCATTTCACTGCCAAAAATACATTTCTAAAAAATAAAACCAAAAGCAAAACTTGTTTACACTAATGTCCTAGATGAAAGCTCCAGTATTTACCTACCGCCAGGATAAAATCACAACTCAGTAGCTTCTTCCAAACTCTTCACAGTATTGCTCCAAACTCCTATGCCATTGTTTTCTCTTGTTTTCCCATGCCCTAGCTACACTGAATTTCTCCTAATTCCCAAATATCATAATCTTTTCATGCCTCTAGGCCTTGCACCTACTACTCCTCTCCTTGGAATGCCCTTCACTACCTCTTACTCTTACATTAACACTTAGGTGAAATGTCATCTACTATCTGCCTTTGCTAAGTGGTTCCCCTGGGAACCTTGTGGCTCTCTCCTCTGCTTCTATAGCAAAATTTGTTTAAAGATCTATCCTCTCCACCAAACGGTATGCTTTTCCATAACAAGAAACATTCCACTCTTTCATTCATATAGTCACTCAACAAACATTTATTAAATGACACGTGGAAGTCCACACACATACAGTGCTATTCCTCTGATCCAGCACTGAGAATAGTGGCCACATAGAAAAATGACATCAAGGGTCCAGGCGTGGTGGGTCACACCTGTAATCCTAGCACTTTGGGAGGCCTAGGCAGGTGGATAACGAGGTCACGAGTTCGAGACCAGCCTGGCCAATATGGGGAAACTCTGTGTCTACTAAAAATACAAAAATTAGCTGAGCATGGTGGCAGATGCCTGTAATCCCAGCTACTCGGGAGGCTGAGGCAGGAGAATTGCTTGAACCTAGGAGGCGGAGGTTGCAGTGGGTCAAGATCATGCCATGGCACTCCAGCCTGGGTGACAGAGTGAGACCCTGAAGAAAAGAAA